>NC_133177.1:49010000-49032500 GCF_049306965.1 Danio rerio | reverse complement strand
TGTCATTCAGCAATGTTTAAACTTTACAGTAATTTTACTTTTTAGATAAGATTGCAAAGATTGTTCATTTACAGTGAACACCATTTTTATTTAACTTTACAGTAATTTAACTTTTTAGATATGATTGAAAACATTATTGTTTATTTGATACTGAGCCTTTAATTGTCATTTATAAGGGGTTTATAAAAGCATAAATAGTCCTCACTTTAGATTCGGTTACAAAACTGGATGAAGTTATGTTAATAAAGCATTTCTTAACAAACATAGTAACCATTACAATGTCTGAATAATAAGATATATAAATGTTGATTTTAATAGCTTATTAATAATGTACTAATTCATTTTGAATTGTCTTAAAAACCACCAACTACTCTTAAATACATCTGGTTTGTAAATGATGCAATACTTAATTTAGTACTGAAAAATAAATAATTAAAGAATGAAAGCACAATTATTAGGCACATGTGGTTTTAAGTCAATAATACATCACTTGAAGCTGCAGTTATAAACTGCTTACTAACATTCATTAATGTAGAGTTAATGCTTAACAAAAAACAAATTCACTAGATGCTAATGATTAGTAAATGATTCATAGTTTGTAGTTATTATAAAGTGTAACCAACATGTTTTAGGAACTTTAGTATAAAGGCTGCAAAGATTAAAAAAAAAAAAAAAAAAAAAACATGCATTTACTTGAGGGTTTACTTTAATAATTTGGGGTACTTGGTTGCAAATAAAAAAAAGCAGGAATGTCTGGAAAATGTCTGTTAAAAAAAACTGAAATGTAGCTGTTAAACTTACAGTATGTCAACATAACACTGTTCACAATTTCCTGTAGAGTCTACAGTAACTTACTGGCAGCAGTTCACCAGTAACTTACTATAAATCAATAACAGCAAAGATACTGTATTTACGTTTACAGCACCATTTATCTTGCTGTATGTGTATTAGCGGTTTTGTATATCTTTACAAATCGTGTAATTTACAAAAAATGTTAACAGTGTAACCAAGGTCAATTTCGATCTATTTGTTCCACAAAGATTTCAAATTACTTCAGAAAAAAAGTACAAGGGGTGAAATTATGGACATAGATTTTTCATTTTGGGGTTAAATATGCATTCAGTGACCTTAGAGCTCGACTATTATTGATAGACTATATCACCACAGAGACTCTGAATGGCATTTTTTACTTCCAGAACCCCGCTGTTAAGCTCCATTATGAATGTTGATGGAGGTGTAACAAACAGCCTAGTTTCTACCTTCTCAGTTTTTCAACTAAACTCAAGTATAATACATGAGCTCTTTTGGTAATGCTGGAGTACTCTTTAAAAAAAAAAAAAGAGATAGAAAAACCTGTCTTTAAAAAATATTTAACATCACAAATTCCCTGGTGCAGAGCGATGATGTCATTGGTACAGTGATGAGTGTTTGCTGTCCACTGACTCCTGCACCTGGAAAAAAAAAACTCTAATCCATTTATCTCTTTCTATTCCTGCAGTTTCAGTGCCAGTTACAGCACTGCCCTTGCCAGCCTTCCACTTACTGATGCCTATCTGCAGTGTGTGCACGGATACAAGTGTGTGTGTGTGTTTGTGTAAGTATGTACTTTAAAGGTACAGTAGAACTTATTTGTATATCACATATTTGTACTTATTATAATCTCAAACTGAAACATGACGTATCTCAAACTGAAACAAAGACAGGGCGCGGGACATGTAAAAGTTCCTCCCTTTAAAAAAAAAAAACAGCCAATAACATTACATTTTTAGCACAGTTCTGCCAGTGTGGTTGAGATAAATCACATCAAATGAAATGCAAATGAGAAGTGTCTTGAAGGGGGTGGGATATTATAGTGCATTTGACTTGTTGTCGGAAGATTGTATAATCTGTACTGAAAATGGTTTGAGAAACTGAAGTATGAGGTTTGATCCATTTTAATTGTTGATCCATTTAGGTGGAAGTGACAACCTGCAATTTTTGAATGTTTATATCTGTTAAATGGGAATTTTGTCTCTGTTTTGGAGCACACTATTGACCTTATTTAGTGATGTGTAAGTGAGATCATTTTTGCGATTGTTTTAGAAGATTCGATTCAGTTTCCTATGGGAGAAATGACCAGGAATAATAAATGGCAGAACATGATCAAACTACTTGCTCTACAAACAAATGTGTTTATGACTACACATAAAAAGTAAAATAATATAATAAGAAAACATCTGTTTGCAACATCAAGCAGCAGAACAAACTGTTTTTAACTTCTATAAATCAATGGAAGTGAATTAGAGCGGAAGTCTCAAGCCAAAATGATTAAAATGGATGCATCTGCTCGTACCTAAAGAATAAGGTCGATAACTTATACTGTAGATATACTGTATTTAAGAATAAAATGCAGATAATAACATCTAAAAAAAAGTTATCCTAATTTCAAGAGATCCTTACAGGTCTGAGTACAGATGTTACTCATATGTCTAGTAGCATATTTTTTATCAGATGTTCACTGAATGGGTCTGCTTGATTGTTTGTGTGTCTGTGACCTGTTTTTTAAATCAATTCGCAAGTTGTGGACCTAACAAAAGTTTTCAATACAAATGCACAATTATTAGTGCTTTTATTATTGGAATTTGCCCTGTTTATTTTTTATTTTTTAATAACATCAATAATTTGTAATAATAATGAATAATTTTGCATTTTATTTGTGATTTACAAAAGTTTAGATACAAACAAATCTTAACAGTCTCTGTTTAAGGATCACAAATTTAAACAACAAGAAAAAGCTAAATGAATCAAAATACCAATTAAACACTTGCATTTTGAGACTATATTTAAAACTACACGGTTTATTAGCAAGACATTTAAATTATTTAAAATAAAATACTGCATGATTGCACATAGGGCAGAATATATTTTTACATAAAGATATTAGCCAAGCTGAAGAAACGTGTTATATTATTTCATCCACGTATTTTTAAGTTTTCATAAACATTTAAATATACTCTTCTTGCGTTTAATAATGCTTTCTTTGTATTTTAATTACTTTTATAGAATTAATTTGATGCAGAAACTAAAATGGTATATGTGGTCTGTCATCATATCATCGCATAGAGTTCATCAAACAAATCAAAATAAATCTGAGAATAAAAATGCTTGGTAACACTTTAAAATAATGGTGCATTAGTTAATGTATTTACTAACATGAACAAGCAATTAGTAATACATTTATTACAGTATATATTCAACTTTGTTAATGTAAAGTTAAATAACGTTAGTTCATGTTAACTCATGGTGCATTAACTAACACAACTTTATTTTAATGTATTAGTTAATGTTGAACTATGATTAATAAATGCTTAGTAATAGTATTCATGCTTAGTTAATGTTAGTAAATGCATTAACTACAGGGTTCTGCAGATTTCATGAAGTCAAATAGCAGACTTTTAAGACCTTTTTAAGACCATTAAGAATGAAAATTTTAGACTTTTACAGAGTTAAGTTTTTTTAATGGTATGGTATTAACATGAGGAATGGTGTAATTGTTTTTACGTCTTTTCCCCTGGTTAGGGAAATTAATTTGGGAAATTTGCTGTAATAAAATGCTGTTGTTAGTTGTAACTATTTGCTTTTTTTTTTTTTTAGATGTATTGTTGGACATTGTATGGATGTCAGCCCAGTTGAATAGCTTTACTTACAAAAGCAAGATTAGGACCTGCTTAAAATTATTTAAGACCTACAACACAACATTTCAGTTAATTTAAGACTTGTTAAGACGCAGCGGACATTAAGTAACATTAACCAATAGACCACTAATCTACAGTGTTACCAAATACATATCCAACTGTTTAAAATGAAGGTTGTCCATTGTCAATATATATACAGTTGAAGTCAGAAGTATTAGCTCCCCTGTTTAACAGAGAGAAGATTTTTCTCAACACTTTTCTAAACATAATAGTTTTTATAACTTCTCAAATAACTGTTTTATTTCATCCATGATGACAGTTAATAATATTTTACTTGATATTTTCAAGACACTTCTATACAGCTTAAAGTGACATTTAAAGGCTTAACTAGGTTAATTAGGTTAACTACGCAGGCTAGGGTAATCAGTTAAGTTACTGTATAACAATGGTTTGTTCAGTAGACTATCGAAAAAATATATTGCTTATAGGGGCTAATAATTTTACCTTAAAATTGTGTTTAAAAAATAAAAACTGTTTTATTCTTGTAAAAATAAAACAAATAAGACTTTCACCAGAAAAAAAAATATTATGAGACATACTGTGAAAATTTCTGTACTCTTGTATATATATCTTTCTTTACTATGTATATATATATATATATATATATATATATATATATATATATATATATATATATATATATGTATGTATGTTTATATATATTATTAAAAATTAATAACTACTTTTATTCTAGCCGAAATAAAACAAATAAGAATTTCTCCAGAAGAAAAAATATTATCAGACATACTGTAAAAATATACTGTATATATATATATATATATACAGTTGAAGTCAGAATTATTAGCCCCCTTTTGATTTTTATTTTCTTTTTTAAATATTTCCCAAATGATGTTTAACAGAGCAATGACATTTTTACAGTATGTCTGATAATATTTTTTCTTCTGGAGAAATTCTTATTTGTTTTATTTCGGCTAGAATAAAAGTAGTTATTAATTTTTTTTAAAACATTTTTGGGACAAAATTATTAGCCCCTTTAAGCTAATTCTTTTTTGGATAGTCTACAAAACAAACCATCATCATACAATAATTTGACTAATTACCCTAACCTGCCTAGTGCACCTTATTACCCTAGTTAAGCCTTTAAATGTCACTTTAAGCTGCATAGAAGTGTCTTGAAAAATTTCAAGTAAAATGTTATTTACTGTCATCATGACAAAGATAAAATAAATCTGTTATTAGAAATAAGTTTTTAAAACTATTATGCTTAGAAATGTGCTGAAACAATCTTCCCTCCATTAAACAGAAATTGGGGAAAAAAATAAACAGGGGCGCTAATAATACAGGGGGCTAATAATTCTGACTTCAACTGTATATATATATATATATATATATATATATATATATATATATATATATATATATATATATATATATATATATATATATATACATACACTCTATATTATTTTTTTATTTATTTTTAATTGATTTTTAATATTTTTTATAAAAACATTAAAAAATCACGCTATCCTAAAACTTTGGACTGGTAGTGCATTTTACGATAAAACAAAATCCGATGATAGTTTACTACTGTACATGCTACCTAAAAACTATCTACAAAAACATTTCTAAAAATCAATCTTTTGCAAAACTGGGGTTTTCAATAAATCAGTCTAACCTGTGAAGGTGTGCCAACATGCCGATCTTATCAGCTCCTGGAGCGTCCTGTGAGATGTTGACAGGTGGAGGCTTGACTGAAGCCGGAGGAAACGTCCTGACTGTAGATGTAGATGTGTTTGAAGAGTGACCACACACTTTATCCACCTGAAAGACAGGAAGACAGAGATGTGATAGGTGTTACTCTGGGAACGCAGAACAAATGATGTAAGAGTGTGTTCGCCTTTGTGATGAATGGAACTCTAATGGAAAAGGAGAGACGGTAACAGATCACTTTAAAGCTATGAATGAATAAGTTAATTAATTGGTTGATTGAATTGAAGAAAGGATGTGAGTGTGTCAGTGTGTGTGCCTTGTATTCCAGACATTATGGAATCCAAAACGGCCCCACAAGTATAGCTACACAAGTATAGCTTTACCAGTAAATTTTGACCTCATGTGGACATTTTTTTGATTCCCATGAGGAAAAGCGGCTCATAAAACACACCAAACATGTATTTTTGAAAATCTATACATGCAGATTGTTTCCTGTGAAGGTTACGTTTAGAGGAATGGGATAGAATATACAGTTTGTACAGTAGAAAAATCATTACGTCTATGGAATATCCCCATAAAGAAAGCAGTATAAGTGTGTGTGTGTACCTTGCATTACATTTTGTAAACTAAATTTCTCGACAAGTATAGCAATAGCAGATAATTTTGACCTTGTGGGGACATTTGTTTATGTCCCCATGAGGAAAACGGCTCATAAATCACACAGAATGAGGTATTTTGAAAATGTGTCTCAACACCGTGGGAATAAGTTAAAGGTCTCCATAAAGAAAACAGCTTAATAAACAAACTAAACAATGTCTTAATGAAAAACTAAAAAAAAAAAAAATGCAGAAGGCATTGTAAAAAAGTAAAATGGCAGAAAACATCTTTAGCTCAGTATAATGACAAGGGAATAGAAAAGTCCTCATTGTGGTGGAAAAACAAATGCAATGACAGTACAGCAATCCACCAGATTTGAACTTTAATATTTCTTGACAAGTGTGTGTGTAGAAAACGAAGGCTCAATGCAAGTGATAATAGCTAAATAAAACACTGTACAAAATAAAAGCAACAGTAATAAAAACTGCTGAGAAGGAGAATATAGGCTGTCTTTTAGACTATGAGTGGCTCAAAGAAGCATTGAGAGTTGCGAAAATATTATTAAAATAAAAATCGCCTGAATTATTTGGTTGATTGTAACCCATTACATCAAAATGATCTGACATTAGCATTTAAACTTATGTCAGTTTAACTGTGAACGACAATTTTATCATCATTTTCTGTACAGCATACACTGGAATGAACATCTATAAATCAAGTCCATATTTTGTGATTCAGGTTTTTATTTATTTTTTACTTTTTTCACAGTTTTTATATGCTTTTGAATGCTTTTTGAATTGTGGGATCTTATTCTTTCTTCCAACAACTTTTTTTACCTAATAAATTCATAAAAGTGACTTTCATGAACATTTGTAATAGTTTAAAGTGATCTATTATCTGAGTTTGTGTTGTATATTATGGTACAAATACCTTGTAATAAACTGCCAGTGCATTTTTTGTTATTTTACAGACTTCTTTCTCTATAATAATAACAATAATAATAACTTACATTTATATAGCGCTTTTCAAGACACTCAAAGCACTTTAGACATTGGGGGAATCTCCTCATCCACCCCCAGTGTGCAGCATCCACCTGGATGACGCGACGGCAGCCATATTGCACCAGACCACACACTAGCTGATTGGTGGAGAGGAGACAGATCCAATTATTAAGTTAGATATAGGGATGGTTAGAACGCCATGATGGACAAAGACCAGGATAAACCTCTACTTTCTAAGGACATCCTAAAATTTTTAACGACCACAGAGAGTTTATCGTCTCATCTGAAAGACAGCACTCACTGAGCATCAATATACAGGGGCAATAGAACCCACACAAACTTAATCACTAACACCACTTCCAGCAGCAACCTAGCTTTCCCATGTGGTCTCCCATCCAGGTACTGACTGGGCACTGCTTAGCTTCAATGGGCAACCATATGATAGTTGCAGAGAGCTAGATGCTCTCTACATATATATATATATATATATATATATATATATATATATATATATATATATATATATATATATATATATATATATATATATATATATACAAAAGTCAACAGAGGAGGGATCCCATAATGCACTTTACAACCATAAATAAACTCTTGTGAATCACAAAATCTGAACTGTTATTAACATATCTTTTACAGTGTGGTAAATAAACTGTGATAATGCGAAAAGGTGTCTGAATAATATTTGCTTAGACTGTAAGTGTTTGTGTGTGTGTGTAAAAAGCAGCTTATCTCATCAGAGGCTGCTGCTGTAACACAGAATCTCAATCTGCATTTGCTTTTATATCTGCAGCTCCTTCACCTCGGTCTCATCCTCGATCTCACACACGCATTTAATCAATGGCGTTTCATCCCACTAAAAGCTCCGGCAGACGTCACCAGTCCATTAGTCAAAGCAGACCGACTTGAGCGATCCAAATGATTACCCCTGGTTTCTGCCCTCTCCTATCAGTCACCCTTAATAATGACAATTTTATTTGGCTTTAATAAATTCTTATCTCCTGCATCGTTTGTCATTGCTATGGGAGTGCGGATGCGAAGGTGGAGGTCAGGAAAAAGACAGTCTTCACTCCGCCGCTTACTTTTCAACAGTCAGGCCCAAAATTATTCATACTCCTGGCAAATTCTGACGTTGTTACTTCAACCAGCAAGTGGCTGGAACGACACAGGCTTTTCCCTAAACATAATAAGATGGCGTACAAGTAAAAGTATTTCTAGTTTATATTTACCTTTGAACAAAAAGTGACAGTCAGCAGAATCAGACTTGACTGTATGTGGATACATGTACAAAAATGGCGCACAAGCTATGTTCACTCAGGAATTACCAGTAGACTTCACAGATCATTTTCCTTTATGATTGAAATTTTAGATAAAATAAAAACTTACCACACACTCTCAGAAATAAAGGGACAGAATCTGTCACTGGGGCGGTACATTTTTGTTCCTAACAGGTCCTTAAAGGTACATATTAATACCAAAAAAGTACAAATGTGGACCTCATAGTACCTTAAGGACACAAAAGTGAATCTAGTGAAGGCAGGGGCGTCACTAGACCCATTTACTGGGGCACGATGGATGTCCAGCGGTCTCTAGCCACCGGCGCCTAGGCTGCAGCTCTGCACAAGAAGTTTAGCCAGAGGAGAAATAGTCATGCCCAACTGAGCCTGGTTTCTCTCAAAGTTTTTTTTTTTTTTTTTTTCCTCACTTTCGTCAATTTGTGAGGTTTGTTCCTCGCGACTGGCTTGCATGGTTTAGGAATTGTGGTGCTGCACATGGATTTGCTCTTCAGTGTTTGGACTTTCAGGAGTGAAAGTTGGGTAGTCCTTTATTGTGGTGGGCATATCTCTTATTTTCACATCCCAATGTTGACTGGTATGGATCACAAGGAGAACTACAATCTGCAACTGATAAGAACTACAAATCCCATGCACCACACACACACGCACCAATTCCAGTTATCTACCTGATTGTGCGCACACAGCTGGAAGCTCATCACAGACTGATTACAAGAACTATAGACACCTCATTCACACATACGCACACTTTGCTGAGTCTTGTGATCTGTAAGTGAGCCTTACTAAAGCATTTTACTTGTCTTACTGTGGTTTTTACCTTTGCTTTGTTTTACTGTTTCTGTTGTTTTGCCGCCTGTCTTAACAATTCTCCTGTATTCTGACCACTCTTTTGTATTATTTGCATGCTCCTGTCTGTCCCTGTTTTGATGTTTTTGATATATGCACTTGGATCCCCATCTCTGTTGTACCCCGACTCATTACATATTTAAAATCAAGCCGAAATGTTTGTAATATTGGTTGTCAAATGGGTTATCGACAAATGTTAATACTTGTGTATATAATCATTATTATACACTCTATAACATTTATTTAACAATATTTTACATCTATAAATATAGGTGCTAGTTTATAATGATCTCCAAGGTCCACATTATAGTACCTACTATGGTACTTTTTTTTTTTTTAATGTCCTAAAGAAAAGCTAAAATAGCTTGATATGAAAACATAAAATGCTAAATCCATTCATTTTCATGTCCACTTAGTCCTTTTATTAATCCAGGGTCGCCACAGCGGAACAAACCGCCAACTTATCCAGCACGTTTTTACCCAATGGATGCCCTTCCAGCCGCAACCCACCTCTGGGAAACATCCACACATACACACACTCATATACTACAGACAATTTAGCCTACCCAATTCACCTGTACTGCTTGTCTTTCGACCGTGGGGGAAACTGGTGCACCCGGAGGAAACCCACACGAACGCAGGGAGAAAATGCTAAATGTCACTCATAATTAAATCTAAATGCAAGTCAAATTTTCAAATCTCTAAAACGTGTCTCAGAGTAAGAAAGCTTGAATGTTCTCAAGGGGATCACACATTCACAAAAGCCTGTCCTGCTATAATACATTATTTTTGCTTTAATAAATATTGAATAAATGAATTGACACCTAATGCAAAAATAATAATAATAAAAGGACTAAAGTGTAATATCCGAAATAAGCAACTCCAAAAAACACATGCTGAGTCTTTAAGAATCAGATGTCATTTTGGACACCATACCAGTGTAAAAGAAAAGCACATTTAAAGAATTTATTAGGCCACAGAATATTTAAGATACCTGATATCAGTGCACATAATAGAATTACGGTCTTGTGCAAACATTATGAAACACTGACATGTGTTAAAAATCAGCTTTAATAAGTAATAAGAAACCAAATCAATGCCTTTCTTTTACTCTTAGAAGCTTTCAAGACTGCGGGAAAAAACATTATGAACATCAGCCAAAAAATGTGGGAGTGCTGGGAAAATATTTGTGTTTTGATTTTGTTGTATTCGCTGCAGTTTATTGATTTACCCTCTATTGTAAATATTTTTTCCTTTTCCTTTTTAACGAACAGCATGGGAACCGTCGTTTCCCCGTAAATAAACCCAGTGGTGGAGTTCAGACAGAGATCTCAGATACACAGTGATTATCAATGATCCGAGACTGATTTATCCGGTTCTGTCTGTGAGTAATTTCTGCAGACTTAGATTAGAAATCATCTGCAGTTCTGATACAGTTTGTCAAAAAATATATGAATAAATAATTTTTGGATTCAGTATAAAGTCCAATTCAGATGCAAGGAGTTTCTTATGCATGGATTTTCTTTATATCCGGAAAAGTTTCCTTATGTCCGGATTCATTTAGTTTCCATTCAGAAAGTCTGGGAGCTTTTTCATTTTCCCTGTGAGACTTGGCTAATTTTATAAGTTTATACAATTTAAATACCCACCCCCCAAAAAAAATCTTCTAGAACACCCATGAGTCCACAAAGTGGAGCAAATGGATTTGCTATTTACACAATGTGGCGGAAAATGAGAAAATTAGGCGGTCTGAAACTAGCAACAGGTCAGGGCAAACACCTCAAAGCCAGTTCCTGGAGCGCCGCAGCTCTGCACAGTTTAGTTCCAATCCTAATTAAATACACCTGATCAAACTAAATGAGTGCTTTAGAAATGTTTGATACCTACAGGTAGATATGTTGAAGCAGGGCTGGAACTAAACTCTGCAGGGCTCCAGCCCTCCAGGTACTCACTTTGACACACCTGCTCTAAGTTAACCTCAGTTAGATGGCTTCACCCACAATATTCTTACCTTGCCCCTCTTATTGTTAAGCTGGAAACACGTGCAAATGCAATAGACCAGAAATGCAAGCTCGTGCAAGTTTTGCATGATGAACTCTGACCTGCAAAATTACATAATGTGATTGTGTTAGACCAATAGAAGATCAAAACATGAACATGGAGCAATGGCTAATCATCTTGTTTTATTCTGCCACTTTTCCCAGCTTCATGCAACAGAATTTTAGAAGGTCAAACTTTAGTGTGTTACTAGGGTTGTTCCGATACCGATATTAGTGTCGGAAATACTACTACGATACTGCAAAAATTCTGGCATCGGTTTCAGTGAGTATTCTAAACCATAAACAATCCAATCCCATCTTTTTTACATGAGACATATGCCCACTATCTTTGCTCATCACTGCAAACCTGGAGTCAGTTCTTCTTCACTGCTCAAAATACAAACACAGGGAGTTGTGCTTTGTTGCCACAACAACCACAGTTAGAGCAACAAAGAAAAAGAGGATAAGAAATGTTATATGTAGAAATGTATAATAAAAATATTCTAGTTTACAGTTTGTAGTTGTTCATGTTTTGTTAAATAGGTAAGTCTGAAGCACACCTAATATCCGTCAATTAAAGCAAAGTTAGTAGAAGTATACACACAACTATTTCTACAGATACACACTCAGGAATTGGTTCAGTACTCTGTTTTGACTGATACCTTGAGCTCAGGTATCAGAATCGGTATCAGGAAGGGGAAAAGAGAATCGGAACAGCCATATATGTTAAGAGAAAATGATACGAAAAAAAAAGCCCCATCCCGTACTCAATATTCCATTTCAGTTGGAAGTACATCAGCATACTGAATTTGAAGTTTTGCCAATGTCCGGTTCACACATACTTAAAAAACAGGATTTTTAATGAGAATCAAAAGAAAGAGGTGGAATTGACCTCAGTGAAGCCCTGATCTCTGACGTTAAAAACAATGGTTGATCATTCCACTGCTCAACTGCTACTCAATTAGCCACTGTTGAAAGCAGAGGTTTGCTGTTGTCTGGTGAACATGCGTGCACCTGTCTGGCCTTGTAATATCTGTTAAATGCCAGTGTGTGAAACATTCAGGGTATGATTAGAAGGGTCTGAATGGTGCTTTATCCCATGCAGATGGGAGTCTCAGAGGAAGACACATGCGTCTGGCCTTGAGCTACAAACCCGACTGTGTATTTGCGGTGGTGGCAGGCGGTTTGGCTGCAGTAGGCAATGAGGAAGGCCAATTTAAAAGCATGTGATCTTTATGTGCCCACCGGTGAACAAGCAAATCTATATCTCTTTTAGAGGACTTTCTGTTTTAAGGACTGAGTTTTCCTTCAGTCAACGTGTTTGTGTAAGTCTCTCTCTGGGGGTGTATTGAGTTTCATAGTGTAGTGTTAGTGTGTGATGAAGTTTGTTGATGTAAGAATCTGCTCCAGAGGCAACGCAACATTCTCAGTGCTCTTTTGCCCTAAACCTAATGCATTCTGGGAAATGAGCTCACACACACACACAAAAAATGTAAATTAATGCTTGTTATCTAGCATAGGTAAAAGCACACAGGGTGAATATGAAAACTGTTTGTCATTTTAAGAGGCAATATGATGTGTAGACAGATATAGAGCATAAGACAGACTAATAGATTTAATGTTAGATAAAAAGGAATGATCAATAAAACAAAAAAAAACAAATCATTATCAATAGAAATGACAAATCGATAGGCAGACACGTATACATATACACAGACAAACAAGCAGATAGACAAACAGACAGAGACAAACAGAAAGAGATAAACAAGATGAAAAAGAAAGATGAAAATAGGCATACAGACAAAAGTAGAAAAAACAGACAGATATAAAAACAGAGAAAGACAAACTAAAGTAGACAGACAGACAGACAAAAGCAGACAGACCCCAAAAGACAGACAGAAAGATAGAGACCCAAAACGACAGACAGACTCAAAAAGACAGACAGACAGACCCAAAATGACAGACAGACCCAAAAAGACAGACAGACAGACCCAAAATGACAGACAGACACAGAGAAAAAGGCCCAAAATGACAGAGAGACCAGACAAACCCAAAATGACAGACAAACAGACAGACAGACCCAAAACGACAGACAGACAAAAAATGGAAAACAGACAGACCCAAAATGACAGACACAGAGAAAAAGGCCCGAAATGACAGAGAGACCAGAGAAACCCAAAATGACAGACAGACAGACAGACAGGCATACAGACAGACAGACACAAAATGACAAACAGACAAAGAGAGAGACCCAAAATGACAGACAGACAGACAAACCGACACAAAATGACAAACAGACAGACCCAAAATGACAGACAGACACCGAAAGAAACAGAAAGACAGACAGACCCAAAAAGACAGACAGACACAGAGAAAAAGGCCCAAAATGACAGAGACAAGATAACCTCAAGACAGACAGACAGACAGACCCAAAATGACAGACAGACAGACACAAAATGACAGACAGAGAGAGACCCAAAACGACAGACAACATAAAATGAAAAACAGACAGACCCAAAATGACAGACAGACACAAAGAAAAAAGGCCCAAAATGAAAAAGAGACCAGATAAACCCAAAATGACAGACAGACAGACAGACAGACAGACAGACACAAAATGACAAACAAACACAGAGAGAGACACAAAATGACAGACAGACACAAAATGACAGACACCGAGAGAGACCCAAAATGACAGACAGACAGACAGACACAAAATGACAAACAGACAGACCTAAAATTACAGACAGACACAGAGAGAAAGAACCAAAATGACAGACAGACCCAAAAAGACAGACAGATAATATAAAGTCAAGCCCCAAAGTTATTAATACCCCTGGAGTTATAATCATATGGACGGAGGGACAGACAGACAAAAAGATAGATTTTTGTACATTTTGAAAGGAGATGCTGAAATAAGTAAGTAATCATTGTTGTTTTGAGTAAGATCTCAGCAGTGTTGAATTAAACAGTGTTCAGTCTGAGGCCTGTGGTTGTGCCAGTATAAGAGCAAAAGCCAGTTTCAGTGTTTAGTTCGCGGCTTGTTTTTCATTCTGCTCTGGCTTTGAGTGAGTGTTTGAACTAAGATTCTCTGGCTGCTTTGTTTGGCTACATTGTTGCCACGCTGATGCTCACATTTACACAATCAGCTGATTAATGATCTGTGTGTGTGTGTGTGTGTGTGTGTGTGTGTGTGTGTGTGTGTGTGTGTGTGTGTGTGTGTGTGTGTGTCTGTGTGTGTGTGTTCTGTTTGGGAACTCTGCATCTCCACATCCAATCTACCCTAATAACAGCTCAAACAGAGCCACGTGCAGCTGAATTGTTTATATGTGCCGCACATCAACAATACAATTCTGAAAATCTGCAATGGAAAAAAAACCCAGCATTTAAAGTCTGAACAATTTCAATCAACACTTAAAATACTTTATATAAATAGGTTTCCATGAGTTTGTTTCCACTTGTTTTGTCAGCTTTTTTAAACTTCAACATGCAAAGACAGTACTTTGTGTCAAGCTTTTGTTTCAACAAGAAGTACATTAAATTAACAAAACCTGGAAATCAAAATCCCAAAATACTTTAAGTATTTAGTTCAGGTCTAACCTAAGCTGTTATCTAAAGCAGGTGTGTCCGAATTCAATCCTGGAGGGCTGGTGTCCTGCATATTTTAGTTCCAACACCAATTAAACACACCTGAACCAACTAATCAAGCTTGTATGCTAGAAACTTCAGAGAAAGTGTGTAAAGGAAGTTGGAGCTAAACTATGCACGACACCAGCCCTCCAGGATCGCGTTTGGACACCCCTGATCTAGAGCTACTAACTATTCTTTAAGTTGAACTACATCAAGTTAAACTTAACTGGGAAAAAAAGTTCTTGAAAATGTAAAAAAAATAAATAAATAAAAAACCAAAAAGCTAAATATACATAAGTACAATAGCAAAGTGAAGTAAAACAATTCAATACACGTACTTAGTCCACACACAGTATTTTAAGGGATCAATGTTATTAAAATAAACAAAATGTTAAAGAATGAGGATCCATTTCAAATTATATTTTAGCATCAATGAGTTTCTGCTAATAGTTTGTTTTTTACATTCTATTTAATTCAATGTTTTTTGTTGCAATGTTTTTATAAATATCTATTTTTTAATATAGGTCTGGTTCTCAAATCTGATTGGCTGATCGTTGTGTAATATCCTGCAATAACAGCATCGTACAGCCTCTTCACCCTTGTGTATTCTTCCACCCACATAGAGTGACAGCAGATCAATAAACTCACTACAGTTTGACAAATATTGCCGCTGTTAGACAACATAACGTACATTAGAGCCTTTTTTAGGCAAGAATGTAGTTGTTTAGATTGCAACTATGCAGTTTATTTATAAGGATAGTGCCTATTTTAAAATATTTAAAATTTTTGAGATACAGCACGTCAGCATCCATCAGCATGTAATACTGAGCAGAGCAAAGACGATTGAAGTTCCGCCACAAGATGGCGACAGAGACCGCATAAAAAAAACTGTCGGAGAAGAAAAGCTAATAGCTGATCAAATCATTTTAAAATGGGTAAGTGACTAAGTCGATCTCTCTCGTTTGTATGTTGTAGTGCTCTATTTATACTATTGTCTAGTAGTGTTTATAGTGTTACCTTTGCTTTGGCTTTTTTGGGGTTAATTATTGTGGTATCCCAACAGAGAATTACTGGGAAATCTCTGTAGACTGATGGCATTTAAAGCTATTCAGCCTTATAATTTTAAATGTAAGCAAAATCACCTGTTTTGTCATCACTTTAGACATTACGCTAGAGAATCATTCAAATCTAGCTCTAAAGTGATCTTGGTGGATTAGTAACCGTTTCTGCTGTCTGAGGGTCAGCTGCAGATATGAATGAATGGTGGAAGAAATTTGTTCCTCATGCAATAAATTTTTAGACTCTCCGTGTTTGATGTTCTTTTTTAATATACATGATTATGCTGTCAAACTGTTGTATAAACAGAGTAGCAGTGCAATATGGTTGTAAATCATCACTGTTGGGACATTAAGGCACTCAGCTTAATACTAAATATCATGAGTTAAATCATATATACACACAAGTTAAATATCTTTCCCAGACATGGGTTGCGGCTGGAAGGGCATCCGCTGCGTGAAAACTTGCTGGATAAGTTGGCGGTTCATCCCGCTGTGGCGACCCCAGATTAATAAACGGACTAAGCCGACAAGACAATAAATGAATGAATGAAGGTTAATATCATTAAGTGTAACTAAAATAATGATAATTATTCTGAATAATAAGTATATCTTGAGAAATATCTGAAAAAAATATATATATTGAGTTCACATTGCCACATTTGTTTAAGCAACAAAAATGTTTTAAGTTTCAGTGTTTTTGTCAACTGTAATAACCCTAGAACTGAACAAGTATTTTCGTTCATCAGCAACACCCAGAAGGCTGTTCAATAATATGGTGCAACTGATGATCTCTACAGTTAAAAAGCGTGCATCATCTGGATTTTATCCTACAATAATTTCAGTCACCAGCACAGATCATCAATTACCAGCCCACAACACCCTTAGGAAAAAAAGAGACAGACAGAAATCTTCAGCAAGGCTCAAACTGAAGCACATCCAGCGTTTTATGCTTTGTATTTGAAAACTGATAGACGTGACAGGTGGAGGCTTTCAGTGGAATTCACAACTATCAAACAAATAATAATCAAAGGCATCACTGCCATGGACATTTCTAAGCTGTGCATTGCTGTGTGTGTGTGTTTCCTTTATGCTTTCTCTGTCTCTCCTCACTCTTGCTCAGCCAAGAATGTGGTCGGGATACACACACTCCAGCACAGAGAGTTTCCCATGTTTAAATCATTCACTCTCTTCTCCTTATGAACACAAACACATACACACACACACACGCACACACAAGCACACACAAGCACACACAAGCACACACACACACACAAGCACGCTGAGGATCTGAATTGAGACGGCCTGACTCAGCTTATTTTGCTGATCTTGAGTGGTTCCTCTACTGTCCTCTCTGATTTCTTCTCTCTTGGACTCAATACTCTGTCTTCCCTGATGTCCTCACTTCTCCTCATCTCGCTCTTGTACGTTCCCCTCAGACTCCTCTTTTTTTCTTTTCCCACTCTTCTCCAAACTTCTCACCTTGTCCTGCTCTTCTTGTCCAAATCTACTCTACATTCTGTGTCCACGACCTCTTATACACACACCACTACTCATTCTTGTCCTACTTCTACCTTTTTCTCTCTCTCATTGCCTCCCATTTTTTCCTCATCCCACTTTTCTACCATCCTCTCAGATCTCCTCCTTTCTCTTCATCCCCCTTTTCTACCATCCTCCCAGATGTCCCCTTTTCTCCTCATCCCACTCTTCTACCATCCTCCCAGATATCCCATTTTCTCCTCATCCCGCTCTTCTACCATCCTCTCAGATCTTCTCATCCCACTTTATTCTCCTTACACTGGCTGCTTGCTAAACTGTTTATCTAACCAACCTTCTGTCTCGCTACAATCCAACCCGCTCTTTAAGATCTCAAAACTTTGTACCCCTGGTAGTTCAAAGAATAGCTAAGTCCACTAAAGGAGGTCACGTCTTCTCATTTATGGCTCCTAAACTCAGGAATAGCCTTCCGGATAATGTCAGAGGCTCAGACACACTTTCTCATTTCAAAATTAAACTAATTAATTCATTTTCTTTTCAGTTTAGTCCCTTTATTAATTCGGGGTCGCCACAATGGAATGAACCGCCAACTCTTCCATCACATATTTTATGCAGCGGATGCCCTTCCAGCTGCAACCCATCACTGGGAAACATCCATGCACACTTATTCACACACATACACTACATACAGTTTAGCTTACTTAATTATATAATTAAGTATATGTATACTTATACCGCATGTCTTTGGACTAAACTGTCGAAATACTATATACATCTATATACCAGGGCATTAGGACCCTCACAGACCACAGGTTAAGTGCCCCCTGCTGGCCTTACTAACACCACTTCCGGCAGTGTGGTCTCCCATCCAGGTACTGACCGGGAGCAGCCCTGCTTAACTTCAGTGGGCAACCATGTGAGGGTTGCAGAGAGCTGCTGGCTTAACTTTAACTTTAGATCCGTTACCATGATGGTTTTTTATAATTGTGTTTTGTGTGAAGTAGTATATTTCTCTGCTTGTGGGAAAAGTTATGATTTGTTTTTGTCTGTGTTACAAAATATATCATGTGTAGATATTAGAACTTCAAAACTATGGCGTATTAACACTATAAATGAATGAAATAAGGTAGTTTACCATCAGAATTTCACATTTCTTTTAAGGTTTGTACTGCTTTTTTAACAGTAAAATACTGTGTAATACATTTAGGTTTTTTTTTTTTTTTGGGGGGGGGGGGGGGGGGGGGTAGTTTTACCTCATCCCACTCCTCTCACATTTGCTTGTTTCTCCTCACCCCACTTCAATTATTTCTAATTTACTCCTCATCCTGCTACTCTCCTGTCCTCTCAGGTCTCCTCTCCTTGACTCAGTCCTTTACCTTACCTTTCTCTTAAATCTCCTCTTCTTGCTCCTCATCTGATCTACTCTCAGATCTCTCGTTCTCCTCATCTCCTCTACTGCCTTCTCAGATCTTGTTTTCTCTCCTGCACAGTTCCCTTCGAACTCTGTTTACAATCATATTTTTCTCTGCAGTTTGTCATTATTGCTCACACATGATTTGCAGTCTGGTTTCCCAGCAAGCGGATGTCGCCAGCCTCTAATGTTCCCGCCTCTCCAAAATATCAATGTAAACAACATTTTGAAAGATGATGCACTGGGAAAACAAATCAGACAGATCTCTGTTTAGAAACCATAAATGTGCAATAACAAGAAAAAGGAAATTCACCCACGTCATTTAAACATCTGGCGCCTGTAACAGCCAAACCATTGAATTACATTACAATTTGGCTCATTATCTGATGTGAATTTTTCCAAATAAATAAATAAGCCGGCTCATTAAATTACATTAAATTAATAAAAATAAAAAAAATCTATAAAAATGAAATAAATTAATATAAAATACAACGAAAATTTAAATCAAAATTATATGAAAATTAAATTCATAAAAATGAAATTAATAAAATGAAAATGAAAATAAATTACAATTGAAATAAATTTAAATACATTTAAAACTAAATTAAATTAAATAAAAAAAATTAAGTAAATAAAAATAAAATTAAATATTATGAAATACATTAAATTAAATTATTAAAAATAAAATAAAAAAATGAAATGAAATGAAATAGTATGAAATACAATAGAAAATTTAAATAAATTAAGTTAAATTAAAAATTATATAAAGTTTAATTGTATAAAAAAAATAAAATGAAAATACAATAAAATAAATTGCAATTAAATTAAAATAAAAACAAAATTAAATTTATAAAAATTAAATTAATAAAAATTAAATTCATAAAAATAAAATGTATTAAAATAAAATAAAATAAAATAAAATAAAATAATTTAATTTTATTTTATTTTATTTTATTTTATTTTATTTTATTTTATTTTATTTTATTTTATTTTATTTTATTTTATTTTATTTAAAATAAATATAAAATAAAATAAAATAAATATAAAAAATAGAATAGAATAGAATTGACTTAAATTTAATTGAATCGAATTTATAGAATTAATTTATCAAAGTTATAGTGCTGGTTTCATGCCACTTATTAAGATAGCACATTATAATTAAAAACTATGTTGATAAAAATCTGCAGAAGTCAGCATCAGAGCTCTGATTTGATTCTTCATTTCCAAACCTGTTCCACATTTTCTAATATTAAAGCTCTCCGGCCCAAACGCAAACACTGCAATGAATGTTTAAATTCATATAATCTTAAAATATATCCTCCCATATTTACAATCCAAACATTTCTAAACAGAGTCTCATTTTCTCCTAATCACTCACATCAAATGGACCTTAACTCCATGAAGTCCTATTGCATCAATGCACATAATCATTTCCTGTATCCATAAATCTGTGTTCGCAGGAATGATTATATGGTACCAGGGGATGAAGACTGCACTCTCAGCATCAGGAAAGACTGAAAAAGAATAGGGAAAATGAGGGGAAAAAAACATAAGTGGGGGTCTTTCCAGGATTCAGGTCGGAAAATAAATCGCTCTGCTGAGGATTATAAACTCGGTGAGGTAATTGATTCCACAATTTTTACTCATGATAAAGATGAATTGCTGGAGGGAGAGATACCATGATGTGGCACTTTCCATAAATAGAGTTGTACATTTCTTTTCTTTTTGAAGGGGTCGATATCAATACTATAAGTGCACTTGTATTTTATTATGTTTGCAAAAAAAAGTCTCAAGTATTATAGCAAACAAAATCAATAAGAAGCCCCCTAAAAAGAGGTGCATTAAAATAAAATTAAATGAAAATGCCTTACATGCTCGGTTCAGACCGCATGATGAAAAAGTGAAGTGAATAAAGCAATTAGGTAAATTAGAGAGAGAGTCACAGGGCTCTTTTGCTGACCCTTTCTCTCATCGCTGGCTATGTTCTGGGCTTTGGAAATCATTTCTAATCCCAGGGGCCTTGTTTCCATTATCTAAAAAGCACAAGCTACTATTAAAATTCCTGTGTAAGACTGTAATTAGAGCCCTCAGTTAAACCTCGGAGGAAATAAGGTAGAGCAGCAAGGCTCGGGAAGGCGGATCATGACTTATTACATTTTTCTCGATTTTGCCTGACATTTGCTTTTGGTTGTCATCTGCCATGCACTCATGGGTCACAGAAAGACTGTTTCTACATGGAGACACAATAAGACCTCACAACACCTCGACTGAACCCTAACCTCATGTTTCCAGTAGGAAAAAACATTGCAGGGTAAATCCCATAGTTCCATCAAGCAGAAGAATTATTAATGGACCGTAAAGATGTTGAAATATGCAATGATCTCTAAAAAAAACCCTACAAATATGGAGAAAGCTACTTGGAAGATAGAAAAAAAAACTTAACGAAGAGTTAAAAAGACAAACATCGAGAGATGAGAGGAAGAGAGATCTTACACGCCCTAAAAAACAGCAAGGATTATACAGTTTATCCAAAAACAAATAGACAAAACTACAGTATGAGTCAAAAACAGATATATTCTAGGCCGCAACACCAAGCAATGTTCAGTACACTGGTTTTACTCTCCCCCGAGCTGTAGTCATTAAGCAGTCTAAAGTGGCTTTCACACTGTATATGGAAAGCGAGACCCTATGAAACCCATTCTTTTCAATGGCTTGCAAAGTTTTGCTGCTGCCCCAACCAAAACTCAACAGCAGCAAAGCACACCATTGATTATTTTGCACACCATGGCCAAACTTCAAAATAGCTCAAACTTCCTCTCTGTAGATAGTTCCCTTATATTTAACATATATTTATCTTTGGATGAAATGAATGAGGTAAGGATGTAAAACTAAATGCACTAAAATCATGTGTGAAAAGTACATTTATATTTAGTACACTAGTTCATGCTGCTTGCTATAGTGCTGCCGTGCTGTCATATCAATGATAGTAAAATTATGTCTCTTTTTCATTGTCAATAAATTGCTGTTATGCGATTTTTTTTAATCAGTAAATTTAATAGTAATTAAATAATAGTAAAAAGTAATTGGGTAAAAAAAAAATGTTAAAGTCTTACAAATAACTTTGCATTATATATTTTAAATGAATAAATAACTACTACATACCATTTTCAGTTTTAGTTTTTGGCATAAGTGCATTCAGAATTCTTGAGAAAATTAATTTTGGAGCATCCCTAAATACAAATAAACTTTAAGGATCCAGTAGTCAAGACTGAGTAGGAAGTGCACAGGCCCTTCTCTGCTGTGATCTTGCTCCACTGCTCTTATTCGGTCTCTTCAACAGTTCAATAACCAGGGGGGTTTCTAAGCCATAACATTGTTGTCACCAAGCATTTTCCAGAGATTATCAATCAGATTTCATTATTTGTTTTGATTTCAACTTCAAGGAAATGGTTTGCAGTACGTGTTTTGCATGGCGGGGCTCATTGTTCTAAATCAATGGTCTCAAACTCCGTTCCTACAGGGAATTTACATTTAGCTGCCAGATTTACACCAGCAATGGTGAGGAATCTGAAATTGTTGTCTAATTTTGATCATTTCTCTTTTTCAAATAATTCTTATGGTGCACCAGTATTTTTTTTTTAATTAGCCAAAAAATGCATATTATGGGTCAAAATTATAGATTTTTTAATGACAAAAATTACTA